>NC_077242.1:39007596-39012596 GCF_947179165.1 Solanum dulcamara | reverse complement strand
ATGAAGATTATATATTTGAATAGATTTTGATCATTCAGAAGCGTTACGAAAGGCTCAAATTTTAAAGTGATTATTTAATTTAATTGAGGTTTAATCCTAGTTTTGAAATTCAGAAAATATGGGAGTTGACATGTTAAGTGGCATCAAGATTAGGAACGTGTTTATAGAATTTGGTGAGTTATTGGGGCTAGGTTAAACATATATATAATATTGGTGTTTACGGATTAGTTTACTTATAAATATTATATATTTGATAGATTGAGATTGGTCTGAGACATTGAAGAAGGGGAAGACATTGTTGATTAGCTTGCTTTACTTCGGTTCTTCGGTTGAGGTAGGTTATGGTTTTTATTCTATATTATAGATAGACTCTTAATAGTGATTGATATTCATTGAGTAATGTGTGAAGTTTACTATGCATTTAATTGTTGTGGTTTGGATGGTTGATATGTTGTTGTGATTGGTCTGAAATCCCGAGACCGTAAAATCCATAATCTTGAATTTGCCCTATCAAAAATGGTGCCTTGAATAAAGAAGGCTTGATGAAATATTGTTAATGAAGTGGAATGTAATCATGAGGAATGTACTGACCCCTACTTGTATCTTTTCTTGTTTTATTTTGTAGGGTGCAGCGAGTGTTCCACCGACTTCGACTCGACCTCAGCTCTAGTTATCTCCAATTCAAAAGATTTCAGGGTGAGTTATCCTTCTAGCTGGCGATAGAATCTCTTGTCATGGCATGGTGTCCTTAGTTTTCAGATACATTATGTTATTTATTTATTTGGTGTTTGATAATTCGAGACTTAGTTTTAGAATTTAGATGTCCTTCATGTGATGACTTTCAGGTTTTGGAGAGAATGTATTTATTTGAGCTTCCGCGTTATTGTTATATTTATTAGTTGGGGTTTGTATTATTGGTTCTCCCACCTAGGAGGTTAAGTGTGGGTGCCACTCATGGCCCATTTTGGTTCGTGACAAACTATGTATCAGAGCTTTAGGTTCGGTGATCTCATCACATAAGGACAAGTCTAGTAGAGTCTTGCGTTACATTACGGGGACACCTTTACTTTTCTTCGAGAGGCTACGGGACTTTACGAAAACTCCATTCTTTCTTTCTTTCATATTACTTGAATCCAATTGGTATCTAGATGATACAAATTGGTATCTGGCCTTCTTCACTCTATTTCGCAAATGTTCAGAACTAAAAAAATAGCATCGCCTGAGCCAGCCATTAGGGTTGTAGCTAGAGGGGGTTAGTGACGAGAGATCATGGTAGAGGTCGCAGGAGAAAGCCCACCAGGGGCAGAGATCAGGCAGCTATGCAATGTCTTCTGACTTCTTCATAGAAAAGTATATCCCCCGGACCTAGAGGGACAAGAGGGGAGATGAGTTCCAAAATATAAAGCAAGGAAAGATATTCATTATAGCCTGTGAGACCAGGTTTCGTGCCTTATCCAAATATGCAACTTTTCTTCAGTCTAGAAGAGCGGATTTTGCCACTTTGTGAAAAGATTGTGGTCAGAATCTCTACTGCAGTTTCACAGATTGAGTGTATATCAAAGAGGGTCAGTATATGACTACTATAATGATATCGATGCTTACTTGGTTAGATTATGGATTGTGTTACTTCTGCTAACGACCTGACCTACGAAAAAATGTATATCGCTTGGGATAGAGATAGAATGGGTCAAATTTGGTAATGTTTTATAGTTATTCAATAGGTAGGAAGGTGCGGGTCATTTGGGGTACGGTCTTCTCGATAGGTATAATGTGTTCTAGGGGTATATCTTAGATATGATTAATGCGTTTAGGTTGTTGAGTATATTTCAAACATTCTAAATATGGATCGATGACTTTATCGTAAGCTCCAAGAGAGTGGATTGATATAGGAACGATAAGATTATGGGTACAGGAAGACCCAATAAGTAAACTTGGGTAAAGATAATCAAAGATTTTAGTAAGAACGTGCATATAAAATTAGGTTAGACCTTTGGAAGTGGTTGATTTTGTGATAGAGGTGGAGGGGGTGAAGCCAGATAGCTTCGCAATAGATCCCATTGTTATGCTTTCCCCGGGAGGTCAGAGGTAGAGACATTTGATGCTATTATTACATATACTCTTCTGGTCTGCGATAGCTTGGCTTTTGTATTGTTTGATCCTGGATCCACATTTTCTTATCTATCTTCCGCATTTGCTGATGGACTTGATTTACATTGTGACTTACTTAACATGCTTATTCGTGTTTCTACTACTGTTGGTAAGTCTATGCTAGTTGAGAAAGTGTATAGGTCTTGCCTTGTGACTTTTGTGGGGAGCAGAACTTATGTAGATTTGATTATTCTAGAGATGGTTGACTTTGATGTAATCTTGAGTATGACTTGGCTCTCTCTAAATTTTGCTATCTTAGATTGCAATGATAAGACTGTGACATTAGCCAAGCCTGGGATGGATCAATTTGTATGGGAGGGTGACTATCTTCCCGCTCCAGTTTGGATTATCTCTTTTCTTCGTGCTAAGAGGTTGGTAAGTAAGGGTTGTTTAGCCTTCCTAGCACATATCAGGGATGATAGTTCTGAAGTGCCATCGATTGAGTCTATTTTGATAGTGCGTGAGTTTATGGATGTTTTCCCCGCAGACTTACCTGGTATGACACCTGATAGGGATATAGATTTTTGTATCGACCTGGAGTCCGGCACTCACCCTATTTCCATTCCACCTTATAGAATAGCCCCGACTGAGTTGAGGGAGTTGAAGGCCCAACTTCAGGAGTTACTAGGTAAAGGTTTTATTAGACCGAGTGCCTCTTTTTTGGGTGCTCCAGTTTTATTTGTAAAGAAGAAGGATGATAGCCTTCGTTTGTGCATAGACTACAGGCAACTGAACAAGGTGACGATTAAAAATAGATATCCCCTTCCTCACATTGATGACTTATTCGATTAGTTGGAGGGTGCTTGTGTTTTCTCAAAAATTGATTTGAGGTCCGGTTACCATCAGCTGAAAATACGGGCAGCAGATGTACCGAAAACTGCTTTTCGAATCAGATATGGACACTATGAATTCTTGATAATGTCTTTTGGGCTTACAAATGCGTCTGCTGCTTTCATGAGTCTAGTGAATGAAATCTTTAAGCCATATTTGGACCTCTTTGTTATTGTTTTTATTGATGATGTATTGATCTACTTAAAGAGCAGAAAAGAACATGAAGAGCACCTGAGAATTGTTCTGGGATTGTTAAGGGAGAAAAGGCTATATGCCAAATTCTCCAAGTGTGAGTTCTAGCTTGATTCAGTGTCTTTCTTAGGGCACCTGGTTTCTAAGAAGGGAGTGATGGTGGATCCCCAGAAGATTGAAGCAGTGAAGAGTTGGGCAAGACCCACTAATGTCTCAGAGGTAAGGAGCTTTATTGGTTTGGCTAGCTACTACCGCCAGTTCATCAAGGGATTTGCTTCCATTGCTTCCCAGCTGACCGAGCAGAAAGTTCCATTTATGTTGTCGGATGAGTGTGGAGAGAGTTTTTTGAAACTCAAGACCTTATTGACTACTGCACCAATTCTTGCCCTGCCAGTAGAAGATAAGAATTTCATTGTTTATTGTGATGCATCATATTCCGGTTTAGGCGCAGTGCTAATGTAGGAGAAGAATGTAATTGCCTATGCTTCAAGGCAATTGAAGGTGCATGAACGTAATTACCCCACTCACAATTTGGAGTTGGCTGCGGTTGTATTTGCATTGAAGCAGTGGAGACATTATCTATATGGGGTAAAATATGAAGTGTATACAGATCATCGCAATTTACAGCATGTGTTCACTTAGAGAGACTTGAATTTGAGATAGAGAAGGTGGATGGAGTTACTAAAGGACTATGATATCGTTATCCTTTATCACCCGAGAAAAGCTAATATAGTGGCTGATGCCTTGAGAAGAAAAGCAAGGAGCATGGAAAGTTTAGCTCATTTGCAGGTTTTCAGACGTCTATTGGCTAGAGAGATTCAAACTCTAGCTAATGACTTTATGAGGCTGGAAGTCACTGAGAAAGGAGGATTCTTGTCCTGTGTGGGGGCAAGATCTTCTTTCCTTGAAAAGATTAAAGAAAAACAATTTGAGGATGAGAAGCTGAGCCAGATTTGTGATATGGTCTTGCAGGGAGAGGCTAAAGAGGCCGTGATCGATGAGGAATGTGTCTTGAGGATTAAAGGGCGGGTATGTGTTCCCCGTATTAATAACTTAATTCAGACTATTCTTGTAGAGGCTCACAGTTCAAGGTACTCTATACATCCTGGTGCAACCAAGATGTATCGCGATCTGAGACAACATTATTGGTGGAGCAGAATGAAGCGTGACATTGTTGATTTTGTTACCCATTGTCCAAATTGTCAGCAGGTAAAATATGAGCACCAAAGGCCTGGAGGGACACTTCAACGAATGCCCATTCCTGAATGAAAGTGGGAAAGGATTGCAATGAATTTTGTGGTCGGTCTTTCAAAGACCTTGGGTAAGTTTGATTCGATATGGGTGATGTTGATAGGTTAACTAAGTCTGCTCACTTCATTCCAGTCAAGGTGACTTATGATGCTGAGAAGTTAGCCAAACACTATATCCGCGAGGTTGTTCGATTGCATGGAGTTCCGGTTTCTATCATTTCAGATAGAGGTACGCAATTTACTTCTAACTTTTGGAGGACCTTGCATGTTGAGTTAGGCACTAGATTGGATCTTAGTACTGCATTTCACCCTCAGATCGATGGGTAATCTGAGAGAACAATTCAAGTGTTGAAGGATATGCTTCGTGCATGCGTGATAGATTTTGGCGGTCATTGGGATCAGTTCCTACCTTTGGCGGAGTTTTCGTACAATAATAGCTATCACTCGAGTATTGATATGGCTCCGTTTGAAGCATTATATGGGAGGAGATGTAGGTCTCCTATTGGTTGATTTGATGCGTTTGAGGTGAGACCCTGGGGAACTGATATTTTGAGGGAATCACTAGAGAAGGTGAAATTC